>NC_037686.1:13462915-13479491 GCF_003255815.1 Theropithecus gelada | reverse complement strand
AAAAAAAAAAAAAAAAAAAAAAAAAAAAAAAGAAAGTTTACAAATCTGTGTTGGGTCACATTCAAAGACATCTTGGGCCACACTGGAAGAAGTGTTCTAAGACACACATAAAATACACTAACGATAGCTGATGAGCTAAAAAACAAAACAAAAAAAATTGCAAAAAAATCTCATGTGTCAAGTGTAGTACTAAAAAGACAAATTTGGGGCCGGGCGCCGTGGCCTGTAATCCTAGCTACTCAGGACACTGAGGCAGAGAACTACTTGAATCCGGGAGGCGGAGGTTGCAGTGAGCCGAGATCATGCCACTGAACTTCAGCCTGGACAACGGAGCAAGACTCTGTCTCAAAAAAAAAAAAGACAAATTTGTATAACTTCCTAGTTTTCTATTACCTTTTCCTTTACAGATGTCACTTTCTAAATTTTAACAATTATTCACTCAGCATTTATAGAAATTCTACTGTCATAGGGATTAATTACATTGACTCAGGAGTCCAATGACCTTAATTCAAATCCTGTACCCACCTACTCCTAGTATGATATTGGGCAAATTGTTCAATCTTTCATCTATAAAATGGAGATAGTACTTTCAATTTCATAGATTTTTGTGAAAATACATGAGATTTTACATACAGTAATAATTTTTTTTTTTTTTTTTTTGAGATGGAGTCTTGCTCTGTCGCCCAGGCTGGAGTGCAGTGGCGCCATCTCAGCTCACTGCAACCTCTGCCTTCTGGGTTCATGCCATTCTCCTGCCTCAGCCTCCCTAGTAGCTGGGACTACAGGCGCCTGGCACGACACCGGCTAATTTTTTATGTATTTTTAGTAGAGACGGGGTTTCACCATGTTAGCCAGGATGGTCTCGATCTCCTGACCTTGTGATCCACCCACCTCGGCCCCCCAGAGTGCTGGGATTACAGGTGTGAGCCACCGCACCTGGCCATAAGCTTTTAGAATAACCCCTGGCACAGAAAAAAAAGTGCAGAACATGTTGGTAGTCATAGTAGCGCCTTTTTTTTTTTTTTTTTTTTTTTTTTTGAGACAGAGTCTCACACTGTCGCCCAGGCTAGGGTGCAGTGGCACAATCTCGGCTCACTGCAAGCTCTGCCTCCCACGTTCACGCCATTCTCCTGCCTCAGCCTCCCGAGTAGCTGGGTCTATAGGCGCCCACCACCACACCCAGTTAATTTTTTGTATTTATAGTAGAGACAGGGTTTCCCCATGTAAGCCAGGATGGTCTTGACCTCCTGACCTCATGATCCACCTGCCTCGGCCTCCCAAAGTGCTGGGATTACAGGCATGAGCCACCACGCCCGGCCAGCAGTGACTATTTTTAAATTAAAAAAAAAAAAAAAATGTATCATTATGCCACACTGAGGATATGAAGAAAAGTAAGATGCATTCTTTCCTTTATAGGAGTTGGACACTACAGTAGATTCTGGAGCCTTGTTTCTAGGAACAAATAATGTAAAAGTTCCAAAGGCTGCTATTTGGCACTATATACAATTTGTTTATTAAGAAACTGTACAATCATATATACAAATCACGAGATGACCTTTGACACCAAGAACAGCACTGCTCAACAGAATTTTCTAAGATAATGAAAATGTTCATATTCTGGACTGTCCAGTATGGTAGCCACTAGCCACAAGTGACAGTTGAACACTTAAAATGTGGCCAGTGTGACTAAGGAACTAAAATTTCAATTTTATTTTATTGTTATTAATTTTTTTTTTCTTTTGACACAAAGTCTTACTCTGTTGCCCAGGCTGGAGTGCAGTAGCATGATCTCAGCTCACTGCAACCTCCACCTCGGGGGCTCAAGCGATTCTCCTTGCATCATGCCTCAGCCTCCCAAGTACCTGAGATTAGAGGCATGTGCCACCTGCCCAGGTAATTTTCATAATTTTTGTAGAGATGGGATTTCACCATGCTGGCAAGGCTGGTCTCGAAACCTTGGCCTCAAGCAATCCACCCGCCTCAGCCTCCCAAAGTGTGGAATTACAGGCGTGAGCCACTGCGCCCAGCTGTAATTAATTTAAATAGCTACATGTGACTAGTAGCTGTCATACTGAACAGTACAACTCTAGAGTATGTACAATGATTGAGAGATAAAAGATTTCTTAAGTTCTAAGAGGCCTGGCTGTGTCCCTACTGATGTGACCTTGAACAAGTCCCCTAACTGCTCTCAAGCTCAATTTCTTCATCTGTAAAATGATTGTATAGGATAGATTATGACTGTCTCTTACTCTTTGTATAAGAAAATTATTTGTTACTGTATTTCTGCTTACATGCTCTTTCTCTATTAAAAATATTGCCTGATGAGAGGGAATAATGTATGACTCTTAGACAAGGAAACCAAACATACTTCCTGTAAGTTTTCAGAGTCTCAAATCCAAAATATTAAACAATTATATATTCTTGTTCTCTCTCTTTTGTGCTCTCTGAGCATTTCATTTATTCTTTTAAATTGATATTTGTCACTCTCCATTATAGTTAGTTTGGTCTAGTATCTGTCTAACTTCCCCCAGTAGATTGTGAGTTTTCGGGGACATATATTTTGTTTAATGCTGGAACTGAGTAACAAAAAAATGAATAAATTGAGCTTTTGTGTCTTATCCAATTATATATTAAACAGGTCTGAAGAGGTATCTCTTCCCAAGCACATTCCATAAAAGCACAAAGCTAACCATGCCTTCAAAACAGAAGTGTTTTATTTCATTTTTATTCATCCTTCTTGCTGAGGATGTTTAGAAACTGCAAACAGATTAAAAGACAAAACTTTTAAACTCCTTTAATAGTTTTGTACATTTAAATTTGGAAATTTGGAAAAATTTATTTTTTCTCTTTTCTTTTTTTTTTTTGAGATAGAGTCTCGCTCTGCTGCCTAGGCTGGAGTGTAGTGGTGCAATCATGGCTCACTGCAACCTCCGCCTCCTGGGTTCAAGCGATTCTCCTGCCTCAGCCTCCTGAGTAGCTGGGATTACAGGCGCGTGCCACCATGCTCAGCTAATTTTTGTATTTATTTAGTAGAGACAGGGTTTCACCATGTTGGCCACGCTGGAAGAATTTCTTTTGATAGTTTGTAAAGTCAAAAGTATTTTAGGTATTCAAATAAAAACCCAACCTTAGTAACTTAATCCTAAAATTTACCCTTTTTAGCAATATACTTACAGATATGCAATATATATTAAATTGTTTTAGAAATAGTTATTGTACTATGCTAACTAATTTCATAATAATGATAAAAAACTATCATGATTACAATGCTATTTTTCCTTTGTAACAAAGAAGTACAAGTTACCACTGGAAATCTTTACTTTCTTCCTTGAAATGCCAGAAATTCTTCTGTAAAATAAACACCTCTTGTCAAGACTCTCTGGAACTAGTATAATTACCAGAGGCAATCCTTGTGTAAGATCAAAGAAGCAAAACAATAATAGGCAACGTGTGACCTCTACCATGTCACCAGAGACCAATTTTTCAACAGGGAGAACAGTCAATAATCCAGAACAGAAAACATTAAATAACAAGAAATGCTTCCAATGTGTGGCTCACCACATCTTTCAACGCTGTCACATTCAGAGTTCATAGTCTCTATGGTTTCTGAAAACAAACTTCTGGGGATTTATCACAACAATCATTAAAATCTGCATAAAACACCAGAGGCAAAAAACAACTTGCCAATTTCCCAAATGCAGAGTAGAATTTCAAAAGATACTACAATAATTTTCTAAATTTCATCTGATGCTTTAAATAGTGGGAAGGACACAGATAACTAAATATTTTCCACCTAACACTCAACTAATTTCTCTTATTTACCCAGCCCCATTTAATTATCCCAAAGAAGTTGTTTGCAAAGTTGGCTATGAACATTAGCCAGATAAATATAATTAGTAATAATAACATATTAAATACTTCTCCGGGTTTTTTTTGGCTTTGTTTTGTTTTTGATAATGGTGGGTCACTAAACCCAGAAAGAGGGTCTCTTGTGTAATATATTTGAGTGACTAGGCATTACAAGGGTACAAAGAGGGGTAAATAAATTCCCAAAGTAATTACAGTAAAACAGAAGTACGTTTAAAACTGACTTCTAAAAAGTACTGCAAATCAAATTGTGCCTTAGAATCGGCAAAACTTGATGGTTTTTCTTAAATACTATTGCCAAATAGCTGCCTTTTTTCAAAATCAGATGTGAATTAGGGGCTGAACAAATGTATTTGAATTATTCAACCTGCAAAGCACACATTCTGCTGATAATTCAGAGAGTAAGTAATAAAAGAGGGAGACTTTGCTTGAAAGAAAAAGCACTGTAAATTCAAAGCAACCATGAACATTCTGTTTTTTTTTTTCTTAAACATTCTATTCTTTTATGATTTCTTGCTACCTCCATCTTTCCACTCTGTCATCTGCTCCTGTCTTTCCATCTTCTTAGCTTATTAACATTGCTAATCGTATTTGTCAGTTTTGCCACAATTTTAAGGTTACTTAAACAGCTGTGGGTTTTCTCTAGGCAATTATCAGTCACTATACTTAGGTTTCTAAATTAGTTGTTGAAAGGTGCTTTAACCTTGAGAAAATAGAAAAAGAGCAGACTACGTGCTAAGCCTCACATTTATGTATATGTTTCTTTAACACAAGTGATTATCAAAAATTCAAAAGAAGTCACACACAATTAGTAGATATCGTAAATTTATAAATTAGCAAGGCCTATTATATTCCTTATCATTTTATCTTTCTTTCCTTATTATATACATTGTAATATATGCTTTCTCTATATATATGTGTATAGATTGGAATATAAAAGATAGTATATAAACTGGAATATCAAAATACTGCCAAATTCCTCTAACAGTCTCCTTTCACAACCTGTCAGGTGGCTAATACCTTTCAAAGGTATCCACAATCATATAAGCGGTCTCTTGAGGTCATGGGTTGTGGTAAAGAGAGCTTTTACAACATGCAGATTTTTCCCTTCTCCATTTCCCTTCAAAGAGAAAACTCCTTATTGTATTGCTTTTCTTATTCTCTATTCGTGACTCTGACACTGATTTTCTTCTTGACCACATTCAGGAAGAAACACAAGGTTGAAGGTTATTTGTCAACTGACAGCCTCTTCTATCAACTATCGACAACTAAATAAAAAATTTGAATTCCGGAAACATACTTCATGTGCCACCCATTTTCCTCATAAGTTAAAATAAATTCAAAGATTACTTTTTAGAGTTAACAAGTTTTAGTGTTTTTAAAGGTTTAATAATAATACCTTGTCTGCAGATTAGGCCAAAAGCTTGTAGAATGAGTTTTAAATTAATATAGGTTCCTGGATTACCTCTCCCCCCTCCACCCTCCCTCACTCCCCACCCGCTACCACTTTCTGCTCCAAGGAAAGAACAAGGTGATATTTCAACGGGGCAAAATTCTTCCTGAGAGAGAAACACTAAAATGATAAACATTTTGAAAAGCAAAGTACACTTCAAACTCCAATTGTTCTTTCAGACCTATATTGACTCTTATAGACATTGCCAACATTTGGTAAGGATTATCCTTCCATTAGACAAAAGCGAGCATTCCTTAGATAAATCAGGAGTTTTTGCCATGAGACTCATAAAACCTTTTCACAACACAGATTTTCAAGAGAATCCTTTAAGGTTTAGGAGGCTGCTCCTTTTACTAAGTAACAAAATACACCCCATGGTGTCTCACTGACCCCACTCAGCTGTCCTTTGACCTCCTCAATTGTTGCAGCCTAACTCCAGGGTCCACAGAATGTGCCTCCCATATCAAAAAGGCTAATGTTGCTTCCTCCTAGCACCTGGTGAAACAAAATGCAACAGTTCTCTTTCTTCTGCCTCCTCCGCTCCCTCTCTGACCATTTTCCAGATGTTCCAGGCCCAAATGTTAAGCCCATCCTGGGTTTCAGTATCTGCGTGGTCACCATGAAGGAACAAACAGGGACCAGGCTGAAGTGGCAATGACCCTCTTGTTCTTTTTGGCCTCAAAAGGATACAACGTGTTATAAAAGAGGAAAAGATCTTTGGCCTCTCTTGGAAATGCCAGGCTATTTAAGCAAATTGTAACTTCCAAAAGGAGAGAAACAGTCTTAGGATATATATGCCCCTTCTGACAGATAGGAGTTACCTAAACAGTAGCCTTAAATTCTCAGTTCTAAGCAAGCATCTGATTTTCTTTGCTGGGGGGTGGGGAACATCACCTTTTTCCTTTTCTAAATTAAAAGCCTCCTAAAATAGAAAAAAAAAAAAACCTTTATAAAATCTTTAGAACATACATCTCAGGATAGTGTTACATAAGACGAATATGTGCAGTCAGTAGGGATAATCTGGGTATTTCTGCAGAAGCCTATAATCTAGAAATCTCATTTATTAGACAATTTGAAGGACAAAATCATAATCAACAAAAGGGAATAAAGAACTGAATTCTTATTGTCTTAATTTAGGTATATAGGAAATACAGAGGCTGTTGGAGAGAAAGAACTCACTGCAGAAGCTTTCTGGCATGGGATAAGGGGACGGGGGAGGGGAGAGGAAAGCAAGGAAGGAGAGGAGCTCTTACTTACTTTAAGGAGCAAACATAGTAGTTTTACTTAAATTTTAAATACAACTTCCTAAAACAATTTGATCTTGAACAATTGGGGAGGGGCATATATAATTGTACAATACCTTGGTTTATTTAATAACATTTTTGAATCACAGTCATGATTAAGTTGGGCAGTCAACACTTCAGGGAGTCTGTTGCCTAGATTTTAACTTGTTTAAAGCTTTTTGTGCACCTGCAAAAACATAAAAAATAAAAAAATACATATAAAGACATGAGTTAATTTCCAAATACATATTATATAATAATCTAAATATTTATAATTCTCTGAAAGTCACACTTAGAAATTATCAAAGTCTTACACTTTACAACTCCATATACATTATAATGAGCAAATATACAGATACTCCACCTTTCCCAATAGTGTCAAAATAATGACTCCTAATTATAATATATACTCAAGGATAATTTCCGTTGTTCTTATGATTTCCCCCACTAAAAGTAAGTTGAATAAGTCTGTCAAGTCTGCATTTGTGGCAGATGTTACCATAATATCAAAAGCCAACAGATGACCTTTAGGAATGAAATTAGTGGAAGGTAATTTTCTTACCTAAGGAATTTAAGAGTAATAATCTCTGATACCCAGGCCAAATTTATCTACTCAAAGAACTATCAAAAATGTAAAACATAATTAATATTGATTGAATAATTTCCAATAAGCCTGCAAAAAGAAAAAGAGCTATTGTTTCCTACCCTTCTGAGTAGCGTATTCCTAGAAGATATTAAACTAAATAATTATAATTGCATATAATTGGTTGAAAATTATAGTACGCATATTTATCTCTCCTCTAAATAGATTATGGTCAATATATACTACATGGGAAAATAGGAAATATATACATGGTCAATATAAACTACATGGGAAAATAGGAAATATAGCTGTAAAACATAAAGTGAAATGAAAGCTACCTGTCATTGATTTTTATAGATGACACAGAAGCATTTCTAGTCCTTTGTTATTGTGTTTAAAAAGAAAACAAAAGAGGATTTTCCTAAGAAACTAACTTCTTTCTTGAATATTTATATGAACTAAATATGAATATTTATATAACTAAAATATTTGAAGTAAAATTAACTTATGTTGTCCAAAAATGTTTTTTTCATTTTACTTTTCTCTTATGCCAACTTGAAAGAAAGAAAAAAAATTTTAGATTTTTTGAATAAAAGTATTTATCTTACCTCTTACTGTCAGAAGAAGGTCTTCAGGCAAAATAATTAAAAATGGAAGGTCTAGTTTTTCAAACTCACATATATCCCACCCACCCACACATAAATAGACATCTTTTCCTAAGTCAGCAGGAGCCTTGCTACCTACATCCAAACCCAAGATTACCCCATATGGTCAACAAGGTCAAACTGCATTACTGCCAATGAAACCATATTACTCCACAAGGACCCTAATGATTTAAAAAAAAAAAAAAAAAAAAGTCAGTAATCTAATTCCAATAGCTTCAGAGTCTAAAATTGCTAATTTTTGGCCACGTGCTGCACACTTCACCTGTTAGTAATGACATTTTTGTATTTTCTTCTAATTACACTCAAAGCTAAGACCTTTGGCCCTGGGCCACAGACCTCTATTCAGGCTGCACACATTCTCTTAAACGACCTGATCCTTTGTTGTCACTCTTACTCTTTCATCTATTATTTACACCCATAGAGAAGGAAGATACTCAACCATTTGTATAGCTTAAAGCTTCTAATCATCTTAATTTCTTTGCCTTTCAACCTATGGTCTTTTTCATAGACAAATGCCAAGAAGTTTGACAAAATCATTTTTTTTTTTTTTTTTTGCAATCATATTGCCCCCTCTTCTCCTTTCTTACTCCCTGGCCAACCTCCTTCCTGTTCCTTGTCTCTCACAGGAGGGACTTTGTATTAGCCAGGATTTACAAATTTTGACCTTCACCAACAAAATGTATTTCTAAATACAATATAAATCTCCAACTTGTTCTGACAGATCAATAACAATTATATTTCTTTTTTTGACCAAAGAACCCGTTAAGTTGAAGTTTACTGAAAATAACTTAAAATCTGTCCCCAGCCTCCCAAAAGCCTGAGCACAGAATTTTCAGAATTCCTCTACGAAAGTGCCAAAAAGCATTTAGTAAACAATATTAGTTATGTGGCCAAAACTTTTCATTTTAATGCCTGTGCTTGGTCACTTGTTTACAAAAAGAAAATTTAGAAAAAAAGAGGAAGGAAAGAAAAAAGAGAAAATAAAACAAAAATTTTAAGCTTAGATTTCTAATTTAATCTTTAAAACACTGAAAAGACTACTAATTCTCCAAACAGCAAAATCCTCACATAATATATTCTGTATCATTATGATTATTTCCCAACACTTTACCAAGGTTAAAAAATATATATTCAAACACATTTTGCAAATCCAAAGCATGGAATTGTTTACCATGATGCAGATGTCTCCCTCAGATCACGAAAGCCAAAAGATTCTGATTTCCAAGATGTTTATAAAATGACATCTGATCCATCTTTGCTCTCTTCCTCTATTGCTCAGCTTACTTTTGATTTCTAACAGTGTTTCCTTGTTGTCTGTCCCCTCTGCAGACCCTGAAACCCCTTGACTTTTCTTATTTTCACCATTTGCTTCAACCAGCAGTTCACTGGAGACCCATCCATCTTGTAATGCCTAAAGTGACAGATGCTCTCAGGAACGACCACACTGCTGAGTGAACAAAAGATAACATCACCTCCAGGAACTCCAGAGAGAAATACAACTGCAAGCTTAAGACGGGGGCTGACTTGACAGACACTGGACCATAAACCTCTTCTAAGCAAAAAAGAAAACAATTGCCACACACACACAAAAAATCTGACACAATCAAAGGCAGAAAAGAGTGATTATTTGTGGATTGCCTTTTCACTCTGTAACTCACTTTTCCCCACCCAGTGCTTTTATATTGGGGCAATTCACTCACCAATAGGCAAGAGGAGTTCTTGTGTGTGTTTGAGGGTGGGGGCGGGCAGGGGAGCCTTTCTCAAGTATCTTCTTTTATTCATCAATATTCAAAGTGAAATTCATTCACAAGTGTTTCAGGAGATCTAAGTCTGCCACACAGCATTCTTAAGCCTGACTATCTTGTTTGCATATAGCAATATCTGGACTCAGAAATGCTGACTCAGTTCTACTGCGTGACAGGCACATGCATGCTTTGCAAATTAAAAACACATTAGAAATTAAAAAGCAACCTGTGACAATGTCAACAATATGTGCAGCACATTTGAAAAAGCTCACCATTCATTCATCAGACAATCTCCAACTTGGGTTAAAAAGACATTTTACAAGAGGATTCTGGGAAGGGCTGCAGAGCTCTTTTCTAACAAAGGAAAGGTCATATTAACATCTCCCAGCAACAAACTAATGACAGGGAAGCTGTAGATACAGGAGACTCTGCTTGATGCCATCTAGGTTCTAGGACTTTCCTTGTGGCTGTTATTTAAAACATCTTATTTAAAACCATCAGACAGCAATAGGAAGTAAATAGAACTCTAACATTCAGATAAATTCAGTGAAGGGAAAATTTCAAAGAACATAAAAACAAAAACTAACCTGGAGGTCAATTAAGAACATCATGTGGTCAATGCCAATTATGGAGATTAACAACCCGTTTTTATAATAGATATCGAGCAACACAGGAAAACCTCTGTTGGAGCTAAATACATTATTTTTCTCAAAAAGGGAAAATGATACAAATATTTATGTTACATCTAAAATAAAAAGCCAAAATGCTTAAGAAAATTTCCATCAACAGTATTTCTAAGAAGAAATCTAAATACAGCATTTCTTTAATAAAAATATTTTTTCTCTAAAATTTTTGTACACAAAGCCTTTAAGTTATGCTACAATCATTTTTCTCTGGTGTTACTAATGACTCCTCTCCTCTCCACTTTCCAAAAAAAAAACCAAATTTTAAAGTATATTTTGTCTCCTGTGATTGAATTACTTGTGGGGAGAAGGTTAAAAAAAATTTCAACTTATATAAATCAACATATCAGTTATTTAAACATTTTTATGTCTCTCTTCTTTCCTCAAACACTTCAATGTATCTTTCATAAATAACACAGTATAATGTTTCATAATCTCAGAATTTTCTGTTTTTTTTTTTTTAAGGCTGGCAAAGCAGAATACATACAAAATAAAAAAATGAGTATGTAAAATCATATCACAATAGAAAAAAGATTAAATAATTATAGAACATTTATGTAAAATATTTGTTCTAATATGGACTGGATCTTTAACTAGAAGACTTTATAAACAAAGCCTTATACACAGTGGCCCTAAGTAATCCCCCACAATCTATTAATCCAGAAGTACCACATTATTCAACACTTTCAAACTTTGGCATTAATAACAAGAAAGAGAAGTGACCTTGAAATGACAGCTCCACTGCAGAAGGCTCAAAAAAAGATCCAATTAAATGATCTACATTAAAACACAATAGAATCAATATGCATGCTAGAAAAGTACACCCCTATGGAAAGTTCTTATTATCTGACTGATCAGAAACAAAACAAAACTTTTTTTTTTTAAGGGCCCCTTCCAGATCACAGTCTGTACCAGAAATCCACACAGGAAAAAAAATCCATCAAAATGAAACCCTAAAAAGGTTTACCCTCCACCATCCTATTTGCACTTCAAAACCCTGTTAGTCCTTCAGTTAAACCCCAGGGCTGAACCATTTCAATAATAAGAGAGGTGGCCAGTGGTGATTTATCTCCCATTTGGCCTCTGGACAGAGCTGTAATGTCTAGGAAGCTTCCCTTCCCTGACTGGATCCCTCCCCCCAAGTCTCCACATTAATTTGTGCAGCCTTGGGTCTGCAATACCTTAGAAACAATTCATGTGCCCCTTCCAATCAGATGCAGGAACACTCTGTACTCAAGATTTGGTACATTTTCTCAGCAATGATTTCACAAAATGGCATGCTGCTGACTAATCAGAGCATGGCAAATACCAGTATACATTTCAGATTCTCTTTGTTATAAGTTAGGGAAGAAAAGAAACTTCCTTAACTGTAGCCCCTCTCCTCTCACATACATTACCGTAACTTCATAAGCTTTTCCCAATGTATACTTTGATACCCTTTATGTTTGGGACCACATTAGCCAATATCCTTCAGTGTGGTACTCATCTAAATTTAAATCTTTGCATTGTAAAAGACCTTAACAAATCCAAAAAAGTGGAGATTTCATAGGTCACAGACTCCTGGGTCAAAAAGACCTAAAAATAGGTAACAGACCACCACGACTGAACTGACTTATTCTACCCTTGTTATCAAATATGTACTGTGTAACTGTCATCACATACACTCACCAATTTTCCTGTAGTAAAATAAACACCAACAATGTTAACAGTTATCTAAATGGAAATATAGATCCCAAAAGTCATCAAATGTGAAACACAGGGAAATTATTCCTTAAAAATGGAGGATATTTTATCACTAAGTATGACTTATCTATTTCATAGTTATGTTCATTTGCTTTCTAAAATGGAAAGAGAATAAAAAGCATATATAACCTTTTCCCTACCTATTCAATTTTTTGTTTTATTTAAATGAGAGGAGGTTTTCTAATTGAGCCTGATAAATTCCAGCTGAATGTCACATTAACAGCTTGCACCAAATGATTCAACTATAGTGATCTAATTTTACCAGTTGAAAATGTTCAAGCTATTTCACTAAATTCACAAGTTTAGAGACTCCATAGGCAAAGATAAATGTATTTCATTGAATCCTAATATCAGGCACTGAGTGCAGTGGCTCATGCCTGTAATCCCAGCACTCTGGGAGGCCGAGGGGGGTAGATCACCTAAAGTCAGTAGATCGAGACCATCCTGGCTAACACGGTGAAACCCCGTCTCTACCAAAAATACAAAAAATTAGCCGGGCGAGGTGGCGGGCGCCTGTAGTCCCAGCTACTTGGGAGGCTGAGGCGGGAGAATGGCGTGAACCCGGGAGGCGGAGCTTGCAGTGAGCCGAGATTGCGCCACTGCACTCCAGCCTGGGCGACAGAGCGAGACTGCGTCTCAAAACAAACAACAACAACAACAAAAAAAAAATACAAAAAAAAAAAAAATTAGCTGGGTGTGGTAGCAGGCGCCTGTAATCCCAGCTACTTGGGAGGCTGAGGCAGGAGAATTGCTTGAACCCCGGAGGCAGAGGCTGCAGTGAGCCGAGATCGTGTTACTGCACTCCAGCCTGGACGACAGAGGGAGACTTCGTCTCAAAGTAAATAATAATAATAAAATAAAAAACAAAAACCTTAATATCAGTTAAGGAAACTTAAAAATAAGAAAAGTAAATATATGACTGATAGTTTAAAATACAAGAAATATAACTCTTTGTCAACTGAAAGAATTATTCACAATTTTGGAAGTATTTATCAATAAAAGTTATATTTCTTCAATTAAAAAATACACCACAAACATCCTTATACCACATTAGCAAATGTTTTTCATTTTCAGAGCCCTAAATACCACAAATTCCAGAAAAAAAACCTTCCTACCAAATTACTTTATTGCACGCAACCAGATCAATGAATCTCAGATTTATATTTGAGATGACACAAATATTTAAACTGGCATTAATAACAATATTCAGGAAAACAAATTTCTTAACCTACTTCATGAAAACAACCATAACAAAAAGAAGCTTTCCTCAACAGTCAACAAGAGTAGTTGATGCATCACAGAGGAAATATCCAATCTTCATTAAATATTTATTCAGTGCAATAGACTGTTAGGTGCTATTTAGACCTCAAAGAAGAAGCACTTCCTGTCTGGTAGGAATCATGTCTTAGGAGAACTGAATGGAGATGAGAGGGAGTTCCTCAAGTCGTGACACTATACTTCAAAATGACAATGCTAAAAACTAGAAATGCGCTATAAAATGTATATTATCACTTTGAAGTCTAATACCAAAAAAGTGATACCTAAGGGAGTACTAACTTGAATAAGACTTGACTGAGTAGTTCTTAATTTAATTTTATTTTTTTGAGATGGAGTCTCACCCTGTCACCCAGCCTGGAGTGCAATGGCACAATCTTGGCTCACTGCAATCTCCGCTTCCCAGGTTCAAATGATTCTCCTGCCTCAGCCTCCCAAGTAGATGGGATTACAGGCGCCCGCCACCACGCCCAGCTAAGTTTTGTATTTTTAGTAGAGATGGGATTTCACCATGTTGGCCAGGCTGGTCTCGAACTCCTGACCTCATAATCCGCCTCAGCCTCTCAAAGTGCTGGGATTACAGGCGTGAGCCATTGTGCCCAGCCCCTGATTTCTTATTAATGTAGCATGAAAATATTTGGATGTTCAAGATGTGCAGTTCCCAACTCTGCCCCTAAGTAACCATGGCCAGGACACCTATCTTCCCTGGGCCTCGGTTTCCTTATCCATAAAATGAGGATAAAAGTAACATAACAAAAAGACCCTTCTAGATTGAAAACATTTATGGTGGTCTCTGCAGATGACATGATCTTGTACATAGAAAACCTTAAGACTGCACCAAACAACTGTTAGAACTAATAAACGAATTCAGTAAAGTTGATATGAAATCAACATACTAAATCAGCATTTCTTCTTTTTTTATTATTCTGTGAAGTTATTATCTTTTCATTTTATTTCAACAGTTTTTGGTGAGCAGGTAGTTTTTGGTTACATAAATAAGTTCTTTAGTGGTGATTTCTGAGATTTCGGTGCACCCATCACCTGAGCAGTGTACACTGTACCCAATGTGTAGTCTTTTATCTTTCACCTCCACTCCCAACCTTTTCCCCAAAGTCCATTATATTACTCTTACACCTTTTTTACACCTTTGTGCCCTCACAGCTTAGCTGCCACTTATAAGTGAGAACAGGCCGGGTGCGGTGGTTCACGCCTGTAATCCCAGCACTTTGGGAGGCCGAGGCGGGCGGATCACGAGGTCAGGAGATCAAGACCATTCTGGCTAACATGGTGCAAACCCGTCTCCACTAAAAATACAAAAAATTAGCGGGGTGTGGTGGCAGGCACCTGTAGTCCCAGCTACTTGGGAGGCTGAGGCAGGAGAATCACTTGAACCCAGGAGGCAGAGCTTGCAGTGAGCCGAGATCTCACGACTGCACTCCACTCCAGCCTGGTGACAAAGCAAGAGTCTGTCTTTAAATAAACACATAAAGTGAGAACATACAATAACTGGTTTTCCTCAAAAATCAGCATTTCTATATGCTAACCACAAATTATCCAAAAAAGAAATGGAAAAAAATCTTATTTATAATAGCTACAAAATTAAAAAAAAAAATTAGGAATACATTTAACCAAGGAGGTGAAAGATCTGTACACTGAAAACTATAAAAAATTAATTGCAGACACAAATAAATGGAAAGATATCTTGTGTTTATGGATTTAAAAAATGAATATTGTTTAAATGCACATACTACCCAAAGCAGTCTTCAGATTCAATGCAATTCCTATCAAAATTCCAAGACATTTTTCACAGAAATAGAAAAAATAATCCTAGAATGTATACGGAACAACAAAAGACCCCAAATAGCCAAAGCAATCTTGAGCAAAAAGAACAAAGCTGGAGGCATCATACTACCTGATTTCAATATTTACTACAAAGCTATAATAATCAAAAAGCATGGTACTGGCATAAAAATAGGCCAATGGAACAGAACAGAAAGCCCCCAAAATTAATCCATGCATTTATGGTCAATTGATTTTCATGAAAGAGGCCAAGAACACACAATGGGAAAGAACAGTCTCTTCAATAACTGATGCTTGGAAAACTGAATATTCAGGTGCAAAAGAAAGAAATTAGATCCTTACATCATTTAGAAAAATCAACTCAAAATGGACTTAGATATAAGACCTGAAGCTATAAAAATTCTACACAAAAACATGGGAAAAGCTCATGACATTGGTCTGGACAATGATTTTTTTGACTATGACTCCAAAAGCACAGGCAGTAAAAGCAAAAACAGACAAATGAGATTGCATCAAATTAAACAGCTTCTGCACAGCCAAGGAAACAATCAACAGGGCGAAGAGCCAATATACAGAATAGGAGAAAATACTTGCAAACCATACATTTAATCAGGGGTTAAAATCCCAACTACAAATAACTCAAGTAGGCCGGGCGCAGTGGCTCACGCCTGTAATCCCAGCACTTTGGGAGGCCAAGGCAGCCGGATCATGAGGTGAGGAGATCGAGACCATCCTGGCTAACATGGTGAAACCCCATCTCTACTAAAAATACAAAAATAGCCGGACATCGTGGCATGTGCCTATAGTCCCAGCTACTTGGGAAGCTGAGGCAGAAGAATTGCTTGAACCCAGGAGGCAGAGGCTGCAGTGAGCCAAGATTGTACCACTGCACTCCAGCCTGGGCAACAGAATGAGCCTCCATCTCAAATAAATAAATTAATTAATCAAATAAATAAATAATTTAACAGTAGGAGAACAAATAACCCTAATTTTAAAATGGGCAAAGGACTTGAACAGACATTTCTCAAAAAGAAGACATACAAATGGCCACCAATATATGAAAAAATGCTCAACTTCACTAATCATCAGGGAAACAAATTAAAAACACAATGAGAATAGACATTCTCACATCTGTTAGAATGTCTATTATAAAAAAGATGAAAGATAACAGGTGTTGGAGAGGATGTAGAAAAAAGGAAACCCTTGCACCATGTTGGTGGGAATGTACATTGGTACAGCCATTACAGAAAACAGTATGGCGGTTTCTCAAAAAACTAAAACCAGAACTACTGTATGATCCTGCAATTCCACCACTGGGTATGTATACAAAAGAAATGATATGCCGGGCGCGGTGGCTCAAGCCTGTAATCCCAGCACTTTGGGAGGCCGAGACGGGCGGATCACGAGGTCAGGAGATCGAGACCATCCTGGCTAACACGGTGAAACCCCGTCTCTACTAAAAATTACAAAAAAAAAAAA
>NC_037686.1:13440602-13462515 GCF_003255815.1 Theropithecus gelada | reverse complement strand
AAAAAAAAAAAAAAAAAAAAAAAAAGAAATGATATTGGGATCCTGAATAAATATGTGCACCCTCCTGGTCACTGGAGCTTTATTCATAATAGCCAATTTATGAAATCAACTTAAGTGTCCATCAACAGATAAGGAAATGTGGTATATATACACAATGGAATACTATTCAGTCTTCAAAAAGAATGAAATCCTACTATTTGGAACAACATTGATGAACCTGAAGGACATTATATTAAGTGAAATAAGCAGGCACAGAAAGACAAATACTGTATAATCTCAATTATATATGGAATCTTAAAAAGTCAAACTCACTGAAGCAGAGAGTCAAATGACAGTTATCAGGGGCAGCACTGGGGATAGGGTGAGATGTTGGTCAAAAAACACAAAATTTCAGTTAGATAGAAGGAACAGGCCGGTGCTGTGGCTAATGCCTATAATTCCAGCACTTTGGGAGGCTGAGGTGGGCGGATCACCTGAGGTCAGGAGTTCGAGATCAGCCTGGCCAACATGGTAAAACCCCATCTCTACTAAAAATACAAAAAAAAAAAAAAAAAAGAATTAGTTGGGCATGGTGGCACTCCAACCTGGGCGACAGAGAGAGACTCCATCTAAAAAAAAAAAAAGATAGATAGAAGGAATAAGTTCTGAAGATCTATTATACAACGTGGTGACTATAGTTAATGATGTAGTGTATAGCCAAAAATTGCTAAGAGTAGATTTTAACGGTTCTCATCACAAACAATTTTATAAGTGAAGTAATGAATATGTTAGCATGATTTAGTCATGCTGCAATGTATACATATTTCAAAACATCATATTCTAAGACATAAATATACATTTTTTTATTTTTATTTTTTGAGATGGAGTCTCACTCTACTGCCCAGACTGGAGTACAGTGGCACGATCTTGGCTCACTGCAGCCTCTGCCTCCCAGGTTCAAGCAATTCTCCTGTCTCAGCCTACCCAGTAGCTGGGACTACAGATATGCACCACCACACCCACCTAATTTTTGTATTTTTAGTAGAGATGGGGTTTTACCATGTTGGTCAGGCTGGTCTTGAACTCCTGGCCTCAAGTGATCCACCTGCCTTGGCCTCCCAAAGGGCTGGGATTACAAGTGTGAGCCACCATGCCGGGCCTAATTTTTATTTTTCAATTAAATACTATTTTACAAAGAAAACACTATGGTGATGGGGGGGGTAAGGAAGAGATTCTATTCACAATAGCAACAGAAAAATAATAGGAACCATTTTAATGGCACCTATACGATATTGTTTTTTAAGTTGCCAAACTATTAGGTGATTTAAGTGAAAATTTACACATTATAGACAAATATACTAAGTTTCTTAGAAGCCTAATCATTTTAGGCCGGGCATGGTGGTTCATGCCTGTGATCCCAGCACTTTGGGAGGCCGAGATGGGCGGATCACAAGGTCAGGAGATCGAGATCATCCTGGCTAACATGGTGAAACCCTGTCTCTGCTAAAAAATACAAAAAATTAGCTGGACATGGTGGCGGGCACCTGTAGTCCCAGTTACTCCAGTTACTCAGGAGGCTGGGGCAGGAGAATGGCGTGAACCCGGGAGGTGGAGCTTGCAGTGAGCTGAGATCACGCCACTGCACTCCAGTCTGGGCGACAGAGCGAGACTCCATCTCAAAAAAAAAAAAAAAAAAAAAAAAGAAGAAGCCTAATCATTTTAAAAAGAAGTATTTCTTATACAAAATTATAAACAACACAATTCTAATTAAAATCTCAGTAGAATTTTTATGGAACTTTACAAAAACATAAATTCACAAGGAAGATAATTTAAGACAAGAAAAAAATCTTTTCAAGAAGGTTGTAAGGGGAAGTGAGTAAGAACCACATTAAACCATATTATAAAGAAAGAGCTTTGGGTCAATAAATCTGTGTCACTAGATCCAGTGAACATTTTTCAGTTCTAATCTAATATGCCTTTGAGTAGATTTCTGAAACTTCTTTCCCTTCTGCTGAATTTCATCTCATTGCTTTTCTGGTTTTCCTGCATCCATAGGCTGTTTCTCAATTTCCTAAATGTTAGTGTTCCACAGGGTTTAGTCTGTGGTAACTATCTTCCAAGGTGGACTCCAGTGATTCTTACTTCCTGTGAATCAAGACTGACTTGTGTGATCAATAAAATATCGAGCAAGAAGGCCAGGCGCGGTGGCTCATGCCTGTAATCCTAGCACTTTGGGAGGCCGAAGCAGGTGGATCACGAGGTTAGGAGTTTGAGACCAGCCTGGCCAACATAGTGAAACCCCATCCCTACTAAAAATACAAAAATTAGCAGGGCATGGTGGTGCGTGCCTGTAGTCCCAGCTACTTGGGAGGCTAAGGCAGAAGAATTGCTTGAACTTGGGAGGCGGAGGTTGCAGTGAGCTGAGATTACACCACTGCACTCCAGCCTGAGCTGCAGAGCAAGACTCCATCTCAAAACAAAACAAAACAAAAATTGAACAAAAGACAGCATGTGATTCCAAAGGTCATAGAGGATACTGCAGCTTCTGACTTGATCTCTTGGATCACTTTCTCTGAGGGAAGGCAGTCACCATGCTCTACGGACACTCAAGCAGTTCTGTGGAGAGACCTTCATGGGTTGGAACGGAGGTCTCTTCCCAAAAGCTGGTATCAACTTGTCTAACTGTCCTCCTTGCCTCCTCTCTAGCACCTTCCAATCACTTCTCTGCATTACAATGCAAATACAATCATGCTAACCCTTTGCTAAAAGCCTTCAACATTTTACATTTCTCTCAGGAAAAAAATCAATATCCTAAGTAACCCTGAGCATCTCTCCAGCCTTATCTTGCAATGTTCTCTTGCTAAATGCTTTGTTCCAGCAACACTGATCAACCTTTAAACGCTTACATTCCCTCTGCCTGAAATAACACCCACCCCATCTTTTACTTTTGTCTATTTAAATTTATTTTGCCCTTTAGATTTCAACTCAAGCATGGCTACTAATGGAAGCCATCATCTTTGACACCCTCCGTCCTTTGCTAAAAGCTCTCATAGAACCTTGTTCATCTCCCTCCTAATAATTAACGCACTCTTAAGCTACACAATAATCGGTATGATTAATATTTATCTTCCCTATTATATTCTAAAGTCTATGAAAGCAAAAATCATGTTTTTCTGGTTTTGCCTATTATTGAAATCATAGCACCTACTGTAGTACCCACCAACATAGGAGGCGCTCAAACTATTTTTTCAAACTTGTTGTTGTTGAGAACAGGGTCTCACTATGTTGCCCAGGCTGGTCTCTAATAACTGGGCTCAAGCTATCCTCCGACTTCTGCCTCCCTAAGTGTTGGGACTGCAGGCATGAGCCACCATACCTGGGAAAAACTATTTTTTGAATAATAATCTAACGTATCAGATTGGCGCAAAAATGAAAAGCTCATTTTTTTTCAGACTGGTGGCAGTCTGAAAGATTTTATTATTTATAAGAATTATTATGTGACAATTGAGGCATTATAAAATAATAAAGGGAGGGACAAATTACTCCTTTAATGATTCTAAAATAATGATCAACAATTTTAAGAGTAACAATTAAGAAAGAATTAATTTATAGGCTGGGTGTGGTGGCTCACACCTGTAATCCCAGCACTTTGAAAGGCCAAGGTGGGTGGATCACTTGAGGTCAGGAGTTCAAGACCAGCTTGGCCAACATGGTAAAACCCTGTCTATACCAAAAAATACAAAAAAAATTAGCCGAGTATGGTGGTATGCACCTGTAATTCCAGCTACTCGGGAGGCTGAGGCATGAGAATCACTTCAACCCAGGAGGCAGGGGTTGCAGTGAGCCGAGATTGCACCACTGCACTTCAGCCTGGGTGACAGAGACTCTGTCTTGAAAAGGAAAGAAAAGAAAACAAAAGAAAAGAAAAGAAAAGAAAAGAAAAAAAGAACTTATATGAGACACTAAAAATAAATTCAAGAGAATAAAAGATTAAATTTAAATGTCTATACATACATTTACACGCCCATTCATATCAAACCATATAAAACTAAGAGGAAATAAAAATTATTTGTTACACTAATATACATCACATATATTACCAGCATTTATTATGTTACAGTGAAAGTTTAGCTTTCTTAACCAGAAATCACAAAGGCTGACATAGTTGACTAGTGAAAATATAAAACATCTGTATATTATACACCTAAAACAAATACAATGAAAAAAGAATCAGCTAAGAAAAATATTTCTAATGAGGAGCGAATGTCTATTATATATATAATAAAGTAAAACATTAATACCCCCACCCTTGAGAACAAATATTCCATCAATAGAGAAATGGTTAAGCATATTCTAGTAACAGTAATAGCTGCTACTATTGAGTACATGCCATGTACCTGTCTCGTTTAACACGTACAAATCCATCCGTAAGTGAAACACTATCGTACTATATTTTTGACATAGATATGTATTTATAATAGATGAAATGGAAAATATGTTATAAAAGCAGTATGGTCCCATTTCTATAAGGAAAAAATAATCTAATAAGATATAAATTCATATAGTATGATATAATCACATTATGTGGGTGATGTGATTACAGAATATAAAATTTCTCCTTTATGTTCATTATTTTCCAATTTTCTACAATGAAGTTGTTACTTTAAAAATATAAAAGCTGGGTGCAGTGGCTCATTCCTGTAATCCCAGCACTTTCAGAGGCTGAGGTGGGTGGACTGCTTGAGCTCAGGAGTTCAAGTCCAGCCTGGGCAACATGGAGAAGCCCTGTCTCTACTAAAAATATAAAAATTAGCCAGGTGTGGTGGCTTGCGCCTGCAGTCACAGCTGTTCAGGTGGCCAAGGCATGAGAATTGCTTGAACCTGGGAGGCGGAGGTTGCAGTGAGCTGAGATCTCGCCACTGCACTCCAGCCTGGGCAACAGAGTGCATAAAAAATACATATATATAAAAGCACACTGCAAACTTAATTAAGCCCTGTATTTATTATTATTATTGCTAATACCATTATTGACTTTGGACATTTGCTCTTGTAAAACATTGACGTTTTCATGACAAGTAATACCTTTTCACATCAGTAGGTTTATTGTAGATAAATGTACTGTGACAAGTACAGTTTACGAATGTTTGCATAGTAAAGACTATAAATATAACTTGTTTTTAATACCCCATTCATATATTATTTTTATCATAAGCCAATGAATTTGTTAAATTTATTTAAAATAGCATGGTGGCTCACGCCTATAATCCCAGCACTTCGGGAGGCCAAGGCGGGTGGATCACAAGGTCAGGAGTTCGAGACCAGCCTGGCCAACATGGTGAAACCCTGTCTCTACTAAAAATACAAAAATTAGTCGGGTGTGATGGTGGGCGCCTGTAGTCCCAGCTACTCCAGAGGCTGAGGCAGGAGAAGGGCGTTAACCCGAGAGGCGGAGCTTGCAGTGAGCCAAGATCGCTCCGTTGCACTCCAGCCTGGGCGACAGAGCGAGACTCCGTCTCAAAAAAAAAAAAAAAGGCTCAGGGGAGGTAGCAACTCTGGAGAAATAGAAACAACATCATAGAAGAGGTGATATTTTGCTGCTTTAAAACAGCAGTCCCCAACCGTTTTGGCACCAGGCACTGGTTCCGTGGAAGACAATTTTTCCACAGCCAAGGGTTGGGGGATGGTTTTGGGATGATTGAAGCCCATTACATTTATTGTGCACTTTATTTCTATTATTATTGCATTATAATATATAATAAAATAATTATACAATGCACCATAACATATAATCAGTGGGAGCCCTGAACTTGTTTTTCTGCAACTAGATGGTCCCGTCTGGTGGTGATGAGAGACAGTGACAGATCATCAGGCATCAGATTCTCATAAGGAGCATGCAACCTAGATCCCCCCACACACAGTTCACGATAGGTTTTGGGAGCCTACGAGAATCTAATGCCGCCACGGATCTGACAGGAGGCTGCGCTCAGGTGGTAATGCTCGCTTGCCCACTGCTCACATCCTGTTGTGCCGGCCCAGTTCCTAACAAGCCACATGGCCAAGGGACTGCAGACCCCTGCTTTAAAGGATAAAGTAGGAATTCATCAAATTAGGAGGCCCTCACAGGTCAACAGAACAGACTATCAAAGGCATAGCATATTTTAGAAATACTAAAGTTAATTGTTGGGTGTATGATTTGGGGGGTGCAGATTGAGTGGCAAGAGAAAAAAAATTTTTTTAAAAGTAAGTTGGGGCCAGTCTCTATAAGGAGCCTTATAGACTAAATTAGGGATTTGAATTTAACTCTAGAAGCAGGAGAAAGCCAACAGAAGTTTTCAAATAATAATAATAATAACATAATTAGATGTTTTAAAACATAAAAGGTAACTTTGAGAGTGTGAAAGCTTGATTAGAGCCCAGATGAAAAAGTTTCTGCAGGAGTCTAGGAAGACGGGATAGAACTTGCAGATAAACAGGGGTGGAAGGAACAGAGAAAAGAAGCCCTTTCATTGCGCAGTGAGAAATTCAGGACTTGACTTCAGGATGTGAGGACTGAACAAGCAGCCCCTGGAGACAGAGGGCAGCCACACAAATAGAAGCTATGGGCACAGGGATTTTTGTTGTTGTTCTTGTTTTGAGACAGGGTCTCACTCTATCACCCAGGCTGGGGTGCAGTGGTGCAATCATGGCTCACTGCCACCTCCACCTCCTTGGCTTAAGTAATTGTCCCACCTCAGCCTCCTGAGTAGCTGGGACTACAGGCGCATGCCACCATGCCTGGCTAATTTTTTTTTTTTTTCCAAGATGGAGTCTTGCTCTGTTGCCCAGGCTGGAGTGCAACGTTGCGATCTCAGCTCACTGCAACCTCTACCTCCCAGGTTCAAGCAATTCTCCTGCCTCAGCCTCCCGGGTAGCTGGGATTACAGGCACCTGCCACCACGCCTGGATAATTTTTGTATTTTTAGTAGAGACGGGGTTTCGATATGTTGGCCAGGCTGGTCTCGAACTCCTGACCTCAAGTGATCTACCTGCCTCAACCTCCCAAAGTGCTGGGATTACAGACATAAGCCACCATGCCTGGCCTAATTTTTAAATTTTTTGTAGAGATGGGGCCTCACTATATTACCCAGGCTGGTCTCAGACTCCTGGGATCAAGTGATCCTCTCACCTAAGCCTCCTAAAATGTTGGGATTACTGGCATGAACCACCATGCCCAGCTGCTATGGGTACTGGTGAGATTACCTAGTGACAGACTAGGTGGGAGAAGTATGTGGAATGAGAGAGGGTCCAGGAGGAAACCATGAGAAATACTGCCATTTAAGAGTCAAGCAGGCCGGGTGCGGTGGCTCACGCCTGTAATCCTAGCACTTTCGGAGGTTGAGGCAGGCAGAACAAGAGGTCAGGAGATTGAGACCATCCTGGTTAACACGGTGAAACCCATCTCTACTAAAAATACAAAAAATTAGCTGGGTATGGTGGCATGTGCCTGTAGTCCCAGCTACTTGGGAGGCTGAGGCAGGAGAATCACTTGAACCTAGGAGGTGGAGGTTACAGTAAGCTGAGGTTGTGCCATTGCACTCCAGCTGGGTGACAGAGCGAGACTCCGTCTAAAAAAAAAAAAAAAAAAAAAAAAAGTCAAACAAAGGGGCTGGGTGTGGTGGCTCACACCTAATCCTAGCACTTTGGGAGGCGGAGGTGGGTGGATCACCCGAGGTCAGGAGTTCCAGACCAGTCTGGGCAACATGGCAAAACCCCGTCTCTACTAAAAATACAAAAAATTAGCCAGGCATGGTGGCAGGCTCCTGTAATCCCAGCTACTAGGGAGGCTGAGGAAGGAGAATTGTTTGAACCTAGGAGGTGGAGGTTGCAGTGAGCTGAGCTCTTGCCATTGCACTCCAGCCTGAGCGACAAAGCAAGATGCTGCCTAAAAAAAAAAAAAAAGAGTGCAGCAAAATAAGAGTAAAACCAGCAAAGCAGATGGAGAAGGAGCAGCAGGAGAAGCAGGAAGGGAGCCAGGAGCAGAACAGTGTGGTGAAAGCTGAGGGACAAGAGAATCTGGAGAAATGGAAGGTGGCAGACAGTTACAGTTGTTGTTGGGTTTTTGTTTGTTTGTTTTTCTGAGATGTAGTCTCGCTTTGTAGCCCAGGCTGGATCTCAGGCTGGGTTGTGTGCAATCTCAGGCTCACTGCAACCACCGCCTCCTGGGTTCAAGCAATTCTCCTGTCTCAGCCTCCCTACTAGCTGGGACTACAGGCACCCGCCACCACGCCCAGCAAATTTTTGTATTTTTAGTAGAGACAGGGTTTCACCATATTGGTCAGGCTGATTGGTGGTAGACAGTTTTAAAAGGTGGGAGAAGTCAAATAGGATCAGGAATGAAAATGTCCCACGGTATGTGATCAGCCTTTCAAGAAGCAAGTGTGGTGAACGAGGGTGGAAATAGGTTGGTAATTGCCAGAAAGGTACAATGGCAGGAAGAAATAATTAGAAGGAGGGATGCTTGCAGGATGAGGTTCTTTCCTTAAAGAAAAGGAAGAGGTGATGACTAATGGAATAAGGTCCTCGAGGGGATAAAGAAGAGAGAAAGAACAAGGATGGAAGCCACACATTGATGGCAGAAGCACGGGACAGGACTGAGGCTCCCTGATGATAGCAGAGATTCTTTATCAGTCTTGGACTGTTACCTCTAAATGTTATGCCAAGAAGAAAGAAACTTCTAACTTGCTGTTTCAGTTGTCCTGTCATTTGCAGACAAATGTAAACCTAATTAGGACAGGAGAAAAGGCCGTGGAAAGAAAAAGAACAACCAGAAACCTCTTAAAAGCATGAAGACATGAAATAGCACAGTATGTCCAGAAGATAAGGCCAAGACCAAGTAATGTTGGTCTAGACTCCCAAGTGTGAGAGAGGGCAAGTTAGGAAAGAAAGATGGAAATGTAGCCCAGGTCTGAATTTCTGAGACTAGATCCTGTAGATAAAAGATAGCCATGAATGGGTTTTAAGCAAAGAAATGACATGTTCACATTTTAGCTTTGAACGGATTTCCCCAGTGGCAGTCTGGTAGGGGCTTGCGAGGATGTAAAACAGGATGTAGGGAGAGTGTTTAGAAACTTCTACTATAGTCCTGATGAGTGGTCATGATAGCCTGTGTGGGTGCAGTTATGGGAGGGTTATAGAGGATGGGATGAGCCTGGGAAATATTTAGGAATTAAATCAGTGGGAATTAGTGATTGATGACATGGGGAAGTAATTCAGGAAGAAACGTAGGTCTCTGCCTTTTACTGCTTCTTTTCTCCATCCCTATTGTCAGTAGCTTAATCTAGGCATGCCACTACTTCATTTTCTCATTCAACAAGTATTTACTGAGTGCCTTCTTTGTGTCAGGTCTGGCAGATACAGAAGTGAGTGAGTCAGAAATGATATAAATGATCTCTGTTCTACTTGATCTTAGGGATACCTATGGTAAATGCTTCATATGTGAGATCTCATTTAATCCCCAGAATACCCTGTAAGTACTTTTTTTTTTTTTTTTGAGACAGAGTCTCACTCTGTCCCCAAGGCTGGAGTGCAGTGGCAGTGATCTCAGCTCACTGCAACCTCCACCTCCCAGGTTCAAATGATTCTCCTGCCTCAGCCTCCTGAGTAGCTGGGATTACAGGCACATGCCACTGTGCTCGGCTCATTTTCATATTTTTAGTAGAGATGGGGTTTCATCATGTTGGCCAGGCTGGTCTTGAATTCCTGACCTCAGGTGATCCACCCACCTCAGCCTCCCAAAGTGCTGGGATTACAGGTTTGAGCCACCGTGCCTAGCCTGTAAGTACTATTATGGTTTCCATCTTTCAGAAAAGGTAACCCAGTCTTAGAAAGTTTAATAATTGGCTCAGGGTCACACAGCTGACTGATAAGTGATGGTGCCATGAATCAAACAGATCCATCATACTTCAAAGCCAAATGTTTTTAATCACTTGACAATGCTATTTCTCATGCAATTATATACAATGTGTTAAAAACTATGACAAGGATTACTGCAGCCTCCCACCTGGACATGGCATGTTCCAGCCAGAGTAGTTCTTTTTTCAGGTAAACTGGGATGGATGATGGTACCTTCTCTGATTCAGGGAACCCTGAGAAAGAAGGTGAGGTCTCTGGACAGAGGGTAATCCATTCAGTTCTTAGACATACGGGTTTCAAAATGGCTGTGAAACAGCCAAATGGAAATATCCAGCACTAATCTAATAGGGTCTGAAGTGCAAGGGAACCCAGGGTTGGAGATAAAGAACTTCACTTCACTAGTACTTAGGATCAGCTAAAGTCAAGGCAATTACTGGGACTCTTCAGGGATTCCTAGAAGTGAGACGAGCAGCCTGCTGAGAAAGGGGCAAGTGGGTACGGGCTTGAACAGAGTGGAATAGATTTGGAATAATTGATTAGATAAAAAGGAAAGAAAGTCAGCCAAGGGCAGTCAAAGATATAATTAGGTAGCATTTAGGGATAGGGACAATGAATTTACAGTGATATCAGTCTGCAATGATGAGGGATTTTCTCCAGTAGCAATCACCAACTCAAGAATAGAACACTGGCCAGCATTTTACTGTAAGTTCCTTTCATTTCTTATAGTCTGATTTAAGATTTTGCCTGTGAGTTCCCAGAGGACCCTGAATTTACCTTTGACCAGCTCTTAAACACCTGGCCTATGAAGTTGTATTAAAATCCATCTTTCCTCTAGATTTTGAAATCTTTAGAGTCACAGTTTATGTTTTACTCATTTTTATTCCCACTAACTCACACAGTACTACTTGTATACTTGTTTTATTTCCAGATCAGACTGTAAATTCCCAGAGGGGAGGAACTGTAGTTTCAACACCTTTCGCAGGAGCATCACCTCAGCAGAACATCTGCGAAATCAGATTGACTTTAAGCTGTCAGTTGCAATGGAGAAACAAGCCAAATTTTTTTTGAGACAGAGTCTTGCTCTGTCGCCCAGGCTGGAGCGCAGTGGCACAATCTCGGCTCACTGCAACCTCCGCCTCCTGAGTTCAAGCGATTCTCCTGCCTCAACCTCCCGAATAGCTGGGACTACAGGCGCCTGCCACCACGCCTGGCTAATTTTTGGTATTTTTAGTAGAGGCGGGGTTTCACCATGTTAGCCAGGATGGTCTCGATATCCTGACCTTGTCATCCACCCGCCTAGGCCTCCCAAAGTTCTGGGGTTACAGGTGTGAGCCACTGCGCCCAGCCTCAAGCAGTGATTTTTAAGTGTTCAGACTTGGAATTAACAATCCAGGCCGGGCATGGTGGCTCACGCCTGTAATCCTAACACTTTGGGAGACTAAGGTGGGTGGATTGCTTGAGGTCAGGAGCTCAAGACCAGCCTGGCCAACATGGTCAAACTGGTCTCTACTAAAAATACAAAAATTACCCGGACATGGTGGTACACGCTTGTAGTTCCACCTACCCGGGAGGCCGAGGTGGCACATGCTTGTAGTCTCAGCTACTTGGAAGGCTGAGGTGGGAGAATCACCTGAATCCTGGAGGTGGAGGTTGCATTGAGCCAAGACGGTGCCATTGCACTCCAGCCTGGGTGACAGAGCGAGACTCTGTCTAAAAATAATAATAATAATAATCATCTCTCTTCTCAACCTTCTGCTCCCTTGTTTCATTAAGAGGTAGCGAGGACATGTCCACCCTGGTATGCAGCCGTTTTGTCTTTGGAGTAATTGCTTATGTCCTCTCTTGTTGTATAATCCAAAGATTCCATGACCTTTGGGAGACCTCTAAGCCATACCTGAGAACCACTGTCTTGTGAAGCACAATAATACATGGGCTCTGTGTTTCCTTGCTGGAAATGGGCAAATCCCTCTCTGTATAAAATTGGGTTATAATCTAGAAATCATAGCATTTCTAAAATGAAGACATTAACATTGTATATTTATTGCTTTGACAGCTAAGCAAGACATTTTATCAGATACAAAGTTGTTTTTCAACGGTAGGTTTACCCACAAATCCAATCGGGGCACTTTAGTTCACTATGATAGTAGAAAAGAAAGCTAGAAGAATATAAAACATCATCTTGGCTCTTATATGTACCTTGCTAACTAACCTCCTTTTTTTTTCCAGATAAGAAACCAAAATGTGTCCATGACTTAGGTACTAAATGGCAAGGCTGCTACCAGAATCCAAGTTACCTAGTCACACAGTTTTTATTTTTTAAATAACCAAATTGGTCAGAAATCTTCCTGAAAGACAAAAACAGATGAAGGTAAAATGCCAGTTGGTTGAGTTTAAACAGAGACTTCACTTTGTTCTTTTCAGGTTCAATAATAAACAATTCTAGTGATTAGCATGAGGGGCTGGTAGATGAAACATTCTGACTCCTAAACAAAAATATTTGTGTTTTTGCAGGGTGGTTAGTAAATCAGTTGCAAAATTATATGGAAAACAAGGATAATTAGAAAACCCAGAGCACAATTTCCTCCACTCTTTTGGGGGACAGATGAAAAAACAAAACAAAATCCCTGTAGCTACCTTCATTAGCAGCCAGGGTGGTGAGTCCCATTGTAAATCTCACTTATAAAGGCTCATGGCTACCTGCAGAGCCTAGGAGTACAAATCACATTAGTGAAGACACCAGATGACCAAAGGAAGCAGTGAGCGTCTGGTAAAGCTAGTAAACAAAAGGCAGCATTCCAAATAAATGCCGTTGCTAGAGCCTGCATTGTAAAATGCTTGGATTTGAGAACCCTAAAGCAGATTAGCTTAAAGCAACAAAAGATTCAAATAAGATACAAAGAACTCATTTTGGCACATTAAGAAATTGTCCTCATTAGATCATCAGGTGCTTAAGTGTAATTATTACAGAAAAAAAAAAAATCCCACCTAAGTTTTGTTTGAGGCAGTGAAGCCTAGAACAAGGACCTAAGGATAGTTCTTGAATACAACGTGTTCATGACCAAAATTCACGAACCAGACACAGTGGCCTTTTTCTCTTTTAATCTTCTTACCATTTTAAAGGTCTGTAATGACATTAAAATTGGTTGTAGACATCATTTCATCATTCAGTCCATGATGATGGACTGAACATCAATTCAGGCCATCAATCAGTCTGAAATTTTACAAATGCATTTAGAGACCCTATAAGCACATAGGCAAAAATGGTTCCAATAATTTAAATGCTAATACTAAAACCCTAAAGCCAAAATTGAGGTTTAATAATGAAAACCTTTCCCTATAATTTCTATTTTCAGGAAATTAATTTCTCATCATATCTCCCCAGTTTTGTTTGATTATAACAATGGCCCCTCACCACCAACAAAAGCAGTTCAGCTCCCACTTTCCCTTTGAAAGGTACTCCCATTGTTTTGTCACAGCCTAATAGAGTCATAAGCAAGGCTCCACTGACGTGGAAGGAAAGACTTTACGCCTAATGGACTGGTGTCACCTGAAGCTTTCAGGCCAGGTGAACGCCTTGACTTCATTTGTGTTCAAGCAGAAAAACACTAGAAAAATTCAGTCAGTAGGAACTCCAAAATGCTTTTTGGCTTCACCACTCCTTTAGGTTAAACAATTTAATAAGTAGTCAGGTGTGGTGGCTCACATCTGTAATCCCTGTGCTTTGGGATGCTAAGGTGGGAGGATCCCTTGAGGCCAGGAGTTTGAGACCAGCCTGGGCAACATAGCAAGACCCTGTCTCTACAAAAGACTTAAACAATTATCTGGCTGTGGTGGTGCACGCCTAGAGTCCCAACTACCCCGGAAGCTGAGGTGGAAAGATCCCTGTGCCTTCTGCAGTGAGCACTTGCAATCACATTTGTTTGACAGAGGACAAGGGAAGTACAGAAATCAAGAAGCATGTAGCTGAGTCATATTTCAAGATGATTGCAGTTGAGGAGCATGGCTCCCCACCACAAACTTTCAGCTGGAGGAACCCTTGCCAGTGCTGTGGCCCCTCTTGTCTTTTCAGTTTTGTCACAAAGACAAGTGGCAGGTATCCATCCTATCAGGTCAGTGACTAGTACAAATTCTCAAATAGCTCCTTATTTGCTGACTGCAACACAGAGGGTCTCCTTCCATTTTCTCATCTACTCCTTTCCTCTCTTCTTGATAGCCAAGGCAGGACCAAAAATGGCCTGACTATTATTGCTCTGAAAGCCAAGACAGGCAGTGGTGATCATGCTTCACTACTTCATAATCATGTAGCTTAAGGCTAGTTATCTGTAAAATGGATATAATATCTCCTACTTCATAGTGTTACAGTAAACAAGATAATGTATGTGAAGCACGTTGCATATATTAGGTACGCAACAAATGTTAACACTCCTCCTTATATAAATCCCTAACCATGGGAAGAACACACTTCTCTACTTTATACACACTTCTCTACTTTATAATATACATGAAATACTCTATAAAGTATTTCATGTATATTATTAATATCTTGGTTAGGGCCAGGCACGGTGGCTCATGCCTGTAATCCCAGCACTTTGGGAGGCCCAGGTGGGTGGATCACAAGGTCAGGAGCTCAAGACCAGCTGGGCCAACATGGTGAAACTCCGTCTCTACTAAAAATACAAAAAAATTAGCTGGGCGTGGTGGCGTGTGCCTGTAATCTCAGCTACTCAGGAGGCTGAGGCAGGAGAATCACTTGAACCCAGGAGGCAGAAGTTGCAGTGAGCCGAGATTGCGCCATTGCACTCCAGCCTGGGCGACAGAGTGAGACTCCGTCTAAAAAAAAAGAAAAAAGAAAAAATCTTGGTTAATCTTTATAAAATTACCACACTCATAAGTAGCCAAATACTGATATTCAAATGCATGTCCTCTGACTCCAAAACCAATGTGTTTTTTGTGGTTTTTTTGACACGGAGTCTCGCTCTGTTGCCCAGGCTGGAGTGCAATGGCGCGATCTCGGCTCACTGCAAGCTCCACCTCCCAGGCTCACACCATTACCTGCCTCAGCCTCCCGAGTAGCTGGGACTACAGGCACCCACCACCACACCCGGTTAATTTGTTTTTATACTTTTAGTAGAGATGGGGTTTCACCATGTTAGCCAGGATGGTCTCGATCTCCTGACCTCGTGATCTGCCCACCTCAGACTCCCAAAGTGCTGGGATTACAGGCGTGAGCCACCGTGCCCAGCCCCAATGTTTTTCTACTGTGCTGCTATGAGGAGTTTTGGTAGTGGGACCACAATTATATTCCTGTAGCATCAGATTCTGCGGGTGGGGGCGAGGAGCATGGCCTGAGCCGGGAGGGATCTTAGAAGCAAACAAAGGAAGCAAAATAGAGACACAAATAAACCCATACCACCTAGGTAGCTGCCAGAGAGGTGAGGTGGACTTTGGGTTTGTCAATAAAGTGTCCACTGTAAAAGGTAATCAGAATAAAAGTGAAAACAATTATATTGCTGTAGGTTCTAGATCTTTATAAGAATGCTATTATTTTAGGTTGCTTAAAAAAAAAAAAAAAAAAACCTTACGAACATAATAGACCCACAAAATGTTATCTTAGTCTAAGGTTGAGAGAGATTTCCTAATTGTCATTAGACATAACCAATGTCTAAATTAACCAAAATTTTATAAACAACATCTCAGAACTGCATTGAAAGCTTTGAACACTTTGCTTCATTTAATTATTATAATGACATTATGAGATAGAGCCTTTCATTCATTACATGAGAAAACAGACTCTAAAAGGTTGAGTGACTTGTTCAAGAAAGTTAGCACTGCTAAGACTGAAACCTATGTCCTTTAAACTCTGTATCATGTGCTTTTCAGGCTAAGCCACATTAAATTCTCCATAGTCACAGAAAATATGTAAAATGGTCCAAACTGTAATCAAAATTGTTAATCAAAATTCAAAGGAGAAATAACTAATGCTAGGTTGGTTAAACATGACTTTACTTACACAAATTGTGAAAATCCCTGATTATAAATATCTGAGGTCAGACTGACAGCCTAAAACTGGCTTAGAACTGAAGAAACAATATGGGATTCCTAGTTCACTCTTACATGATTCTATACAATTAAATACATTCTGACTCCACTATGTGCCTTTTAAATTTCAAATTTTCTAATATGATAACTGTTTTTTAAAAATTTTTTTGAGATGGAGTCTGGCTCTGTCACCCGGGATGGAGTGCAGAGGCGTGATCTCGGCTCACTGCAACCTCTGCCTCCCAGGTTCAAGCATTTCTCCTGCCTCAGGCTCCTGAGTAGCTGGGATTACAGGCGCCCGCCACCGCGCCCGGAATTTTTGTATTTTTAGTACAGACGGGGCTTCGCCATGTTGGCCAGACTGGTCTTGAACTCCTGACCTCAGGTGATCCGCCCACCTTGGCCTCCCAAAGTGCTAGGATTACAGGTGTGAGCCACTGTGCCCAGCCTAATAAGGTAAGTTTAAAACCTAACTCAGACTGATGCTTTTTGATCCACGGATATGATCCTCACTCTCCTTTATAACATTTCATTTTATTACCTGCCTTGGGAAAGTCTTCGTTGAGAAGTAAAATATAACGAACCTCCTAAAGGAGTTGAGATATGTGGGCTGGCGGCTTAAGTTGAAAAACAACTTATTTTTATTTGGGGGTAAAACGTGAAGAAATGCAGGAGAATCCTAGGAAGAAACAGCATGGAGAAACAAGTGATCATAGTTGTGGATGAAGACAACCAACAGACAAGTGAGGTGGAGTGGGTCAGCCCTGGGGCCTGGTGCCTAGAGATAGGTTCTGAAAGTCATTTTGCTGGTCTGACAGTGATGGTGGTGGTATAAAGTGCTGAATGATAAACTGGAGTTATAGCAAGGAAGAACAGAACAGATATTTCCATTTGTTTCAGCAACAGGTACAGCATGGGCTATATTTGATCTGAATATAACAAAATAGAAAATCTCTTTGGAATTACTACTGATTTTCCCTGATGAGACTGTGTGGCCAATGAAACACCCATTACATTCAGTATTTTAGATCAGTATTTCTCACAAAATCTAGCTCAAGGACTGCATCAGCATCACCTGAGGAACACTGTTGCCATGCAGAGCTCTTATTCCCTCTCAGAGATTCATGAGTCAGTGGGTCTAGGAAAGGACTCAGGAGTTTGCATTTTGAACACCCCAGAAAGGTTGATGGATTTAGCAAATAGGAAGCCCTAAGTTTGATTCTATGACATTAGAGTTTGAAAAACCACTTATTTGGATTAAGAGAGAGATCAAAATTGTGTATAATTATTAAATGGGATGCTTATTTGTAAGGATTAACCAAACATATTAAAAAGAAAGGAGAAAAAAAGTAAAGAATTTTTAAAAAGACCTCTCACTGTCTGACTTTAGGACTAGATAGTTGACTGCTCTGTGCTTCCATCTCCTCCTTCAGAAAATGGAAACAAAGGCCGGGCGCGGTGGCTCAAGCCTGTAATCCCAGCACTTTGGGAGGCCGAGACGGGCGGATCACGAGGTCAGGAGATCGAGACCATCCTGGCTAACACGGTGAAACCCCGTCTCTATTAAGAAATACAAAAAAAAAAAACTAGCCGGGCGAGGTGGCGGGCGCCTGTAGTCCCAGCTACTCAGGAGGCTGAGGCCGGAGAATGGCGTGAACCCGGGAGGCGGAGCTTGCAGTGAGCTGAGATCTGGCCACTGCGCTCCAGTCTGGGGGACAGACCGAGACTCCGTCTCAAAAAAAAAAAAAAAAAAAAAAAAAGAAAATGGAAACAAATCAGTTATGGTGCCTCCTAAGCCCCTTGCCATTCTATGGTTCTGTTCACAAAGTGCTCGGAATTCCTTGAGAAGGGTGCTTACAAGCACCAGAGAGTTTCGAAAGGCCATTTTGCCATGACAGCAGCAACTCAGTCCCGGGATGAGCATCACGACCACTCTCCACCACTTCTTGGATGCCTGTAGCATTTGACCTTTACCTTTTCCTCTCAGGCTAGCACTATCATGGAACAAGAATACTAAACACAATTAAACAGTGTTTATCAACTAGGCTCTTTATTAATAAAATCTAAACAAACAAACAAACAAAAAAAAACCAAGCAATTAAAACACTAAAAACAAATGGCAAAAGAATCCCAACAGCTTCATGAGAAATAAAACCTCACAAAATCACTGAGATTCAACAGTATGCTTAGGATCTGAAGAAAAAGGGATTCCTCCAAGTTTTATATTCTACTTTTTCTTCTAAAATGGCTTTTAACCAAGTTTTCAATAATCATTGCTGGATCCTGGATTACATGAAGGGTACGTGTTCCCAAAGAACACTGTGGAATGTTCAACTATGTAATAAGAGATATCAAGTCTGTGGAATTTTGAGGTGTTAAGGAGGCTGCAAATGATACTTGACACCCTCATTTCATGGAAAAGTTAAGCAGTAAAATCACATTATTGAATACCAATTACTGAAGTATTTCATTAGAGAAGGATAAACCAGAAAGGAGAAGAGTTCTGATAAAGTGGTCCAGAAGCATAAAGGCTGGAGGCGGGTAGGGAGGGTATAGAAAGATGCACAGGGAGTCTGCAAAGATAAATTCTGACCACTAGCAGTACTCTGGTGGTAAGCAAATGCCAGTGTGCCTGAGAAATCATGGTGCTGCTGCCTGCAGCATCCTGCTCTGGCTTGCTAAAGTCAGTGTACACCAGAAAGGGACATAGATCACTGTATAAGCTGAAAATTAGTCCCATTAAGTAGAGCACATGCAAAAGAATAAATATAATCTGACTCCATATAAGGGGGACCCAGCAGAATTTGTGTGCTTATTCAAAGTTCCCTTGCAGCATTACTGTCATAAGGTCCTGTTGCTTTACTACTAACAGGTATGCGGGCAGCTGGGGTGAATGTCATCCCATGTAATTCCCAATGCTGAGGGATTTATTTTGCTTATTGCTATATAATAATGCTATTAGATTACTGGTAAAGCGATCAGGGTCTCTCCCTATGGCAGCTACACAAGTCACTTCATGGAAGGAAGGGAGACACCTGGTTCACATGGCCAAGCACAGCAAAGGGAGCATGTGAACTTTCAACAGAAGAGGAAGCTTTCTACCAGATGTGAAGAAGTTTATTTTTCCATTTAGCTTGTTTATTTAAGTAAGAGGGAAGAAGAGGGTGGTTGCTTCCCATTCCATACTACTCAGGGAATGGGTTTTCTTTTTTTCTTTACAAATAAACAGAGTTGGCTATTAGAGTTTCCAGTGGGATCTGGAAAGGTACCAAACCACTAGTGATTACCTTTCACCTGTAGCTAGTTTAACCTTTGAAACCTGCCACTAACAGAGGAGACCAAGATGAAACGTCAGTGCAGCCTTGCTCACTAGCAACCTCTCACTGAAAGAATGAAGAATGATTTAGGGAGGGAATTATTTTGAGAAATGCAAAACACATTATAGAGGCTATAATCAAGGCCTTCATATGATTAGTTTAAACGCCCAACAGCTGAGAAACTCTCAAGTCTTAAGTTAATTTTCCTTTTAATCATTGTGTATAAGAAGCAGTGTGATGGATCTTTTACATGTAAAACAAAATAGCCCAAAAAAACATCTTTTGTCCTTGATTCACCTACCTTCTCACATTAATTTGGTCTTACAAACCATTTGTTTTTGGAATGAAGACCTTCTTGATATACATCCAAAGATACACATGATCTTTTTCACAAATTGTTTTAACATTCTTCCTAATGCTAAAGGTATGATATGCTATTAATAAATAATACCAAAAGCCCACAAAACAATCATGGGCATTTTGATCATGTATCCATACTCAAAAAGGCTAGGCTCCAAAGTATTAAATGGCCTTTTCCTATTATACAGTCATTTAAAAAATGCTTACCATCTCCTCTTAATAATCTGCTGTCCTGCTTATTACAGGGAAAGAGAGAACACCATCACTAAGATTAATGGAGCATCAGTAAAATATGTTAGGTACAAATGACCCACTTTTATGTACTGCCAGAACAACTTAGCAAGGGTTTAGGAAGGAGAAAACCCAAAGTTCTTTTCCATTGAATTCATACAGCTAGTGGGGGGATAAATTGATTGTTCTCTTTTAATGGCAGGCTCACAAAGACAAAGAGAGAAACATTTTCTGTAACTGGCTATATTTTTTATTAATTAATAAACTTTTATCTTCAAATGTTCTATGTCATCAAGGTGAATTACCTCCAGTTTTAATTAAAGCCTCTCAAAGGTTAACTCATCCTGCTAAAAGAGAACACAAAAGGATAATAATGGGGCAATTTTTTTTTTTTTTTAGACGGGGTCATACTCTGTCACCAAAAGGGAGTGCAGTGGCGTGATCTCAGCCCACTGCAACCTCCACCTCCTGGGTTCAAGCGATTCTCCTGCCTCAGCCTCCTGAGTAGCTGGGAGTACAGGCGCGTGCCACTACGCCCGGCTAATTTTTTTTTTTTTTAATTTAAATAGAGATGGGGTTTCACTGTGTTAGCCAGGATGGTCTCGATCTCCTGACCTCGTGATCAATAATGGGGCGATTTTTTTATCCAGCAAGACAAAATGTAACAGAATCATCAATTCCCTCTACACAAAGGAAGGAGAAAGCTTTTTTGGACTTTTATTTTCCTGGAACTATTTCTTAAACACTTTGTATGTTTCATGAGAATCATCACTTTAATTTATCATCTTCAAAAAACTCAAACTGGATATGGAACTGATAATAAAGTTTAGATCCTGCTCAAAACTCAAGAATTCTAAATTTTGAACCTAAATCTATTTACCAGGTACTGATACCAAGTATGAATTAAAATAAGACTCACTCACTTGGTCATGGCTACAAAAATCTGAATCTGACCCTACAATTACTATAGTTACTGCAAAACTTACAATTACTAACATTAGCTAATATTTAAGGTACATTTTAATGATTTTGTCTTGAGGAATGTAATAGTTCATTTTTATTTAAAACCAAGGTGTGACTACCATTTCACAACAGCAATGTTGGGGTCCTGGGAAAGGTAGGGAAGAAGTAACTAAAGTGGTACAGTCACAAGAAATTTATTTTTTTTTCTTTAGGCAAGGTCTTCATCAGTCGGTCACCCAGGCTGGAGTACAATGGCACAGCCATGACTGACTGCAGCCCCAACCTCCCCGACTCAAGCAATCCTTCCGTCTTAGTCTCCCAAGTAGCTGGGACTACAGGTACGTGCCATCACTTCCAGCTAATTTTTAAATTTTTTGTAGAGATGGGGTCTTGCTATGTGGCCCAGGCTGCTTTTGAACTCCTGCCCTCAAGCAATCCTCCCACCTCAGCCTCCCAAAGTGTTGGGATTACAGGGGTGAGCCACCGAACCTAGACTGGAAATCTATTCTTTTTATTTTTCTTTTCTTTTTTCTTTTTTCAAGACAGAGTTTTACTCTTGTCCCCCAGGCTAGAGTACGATGGCACGATCTCAGCTCACTGCAGCCTCCACCTCCCGGGTTCAAGCAATTCTCCTGCCTCAGCCCCCCAAGTAGCTGGGATTACAGGCGCCTGCCACCACATCCAGCTAATTTTTGTATTTTTTGTAGAGATGGGGTTTCACCATGTTGGCCAGGCTGGTCTCGAACTCCCAACCTCAGGTGATCTGCCCACCTTGGCCTCCCAAAATGCTGGGATTACAGGCGTGAGCCACCATGCCCAGCCTTAGAAATCTATTATTAAGTCTCTGATATAAAACTATTGCCCTGATGATATATTCACAGAGTAAGATAATACATTATGCATTATATAAATATTGTATCACTATCACTATACAATAAATACAGTTAATAAATGAACCCAGTTATATGTGCATGCATGTGAGTATGTATATGTGTGTGCACAGTAATACCCCTTCCAGACACCAGACTTCTGGGAAACCTCTACTACCTAGCCTAGAACCAGTTAGATACCCAGAAATAAGAGAGAGTGTGTGTGTGTGTGTGTGTGTGTGTGTGTGTGTGTGTGTGTGTGTG